>NC_042986.1:26134818-26142318 GCF_901001165.1 Salmo trutta
CCGTCTCTCGCTCTCTGTCCGTCTCCCTCTCTCTGTCCGTCTCTCTCGCTGTCTCTCTCTCTGTCCGTCTCTCTCTCTCTGTCCGTCTCTCTCTGTCCGTCTCTCTCTCTCTCTCTCTGTCCGTCTCTCTCTGTCCGTTTCTCTCTCTGTCTCTCTCTGTCCGTCTCTCGCTCTCTGTCCGTCTCCCTCTCTCTGTCCGTCTCTCTCTCTCTCTCTGTCCGTCTCCCTCTCTCTGTCCATCTCTTTCTGTCCGTTTCTCTCTGTCTGTCTCTCTCTGTCCGTCTCTCTCTGTCCGTCTCTCTCTGTCTCTCTCTGTCCGTCTCTCTCTCTGTCTCTCTTTGTCTGTCTCTCTCTCTCTGTCCGTCTCTATCTCTCCCTCTCTCGCTCTCTCAATTCAATTCAGTTAACTTTATTGACATGGCAAGTTAAATTACTTAC
Source organism: Salmo trutta (assembly GCF_901001165.1). Taxonomy (NCBI): domain Eukaryota; kingdom Metazoa; phylum Chordata; class Actinopteri; order Salmoniformes; family Salmonidae; genus Salmo; species Salmo trutta. The sequence goes on from NC_042986.1 coordinate 26,135,257, forward strand.
ATTGCCAAAGTATACATATAACAACAATGGTGGGACCAAGGCATCAATAATAATAGTAGTAGTGGAAATGTTATTACCATTAACAACAACATTAATGAGAATAATAGATTCTATTATTTAACTAGACAAGTCAGTTAAGAACAAATTCTTGTTTGCAATGACGTTCTACCGTTCAGAACGACAGATCTTTACCTTGTCAGCTCAGGGATTCAATCCAGCAACCTTTTGTGTACTGGCCCAACGCTCTAACCGCCAGGCTCTAACCGCCAGGCTCTAACCGCCAGGCTCTAACCGCCAGGCTCTAACCTCTAACCGCCAGGCTCTAACCGCCAGGCTCTAACCTCTAACCGCCAGGCTCTAACCGCCAGGCTCTAACCGCCAGGCTCTAACCGCCAGGCTCTAACCTCTAACCGCCAGGCTCTAACCGCCAGGCTCTAACCGCCAGGCTCTAACCTCTAACCGCCAGGCTCTAACCGCCAGGCTCTAACCGCCAGGCTCTAACCTCTAACCGCCAGGCTCTAACCGCCAGGCTCTAACCTCTAACCGCCAGGCTCTAACCGCCAGGCTCTAACCTCTAACCGCCAGGCTCTAACCTCTAACCGCCAGGCTCTAACCGCCAGGCTCTAACCTCTAACCGCCAGGCTCTAACCGCCAGGCTCTAACCGCCAGGCTCTAACCTCTAACCGCCAGGCTCTAACCGCCAGGCTCTAACCGCCAGGCTCTAACCTCTAACCACCAGGCTCTAACCGCCAGGCTCTAACCGCCAGGCTCTAACCTCTAACCGCCAGGCTCTAACCGCCAGGCTCTAACCTCTAACCGCCAGGCTCTAACCTCTAACCGCCAGGCTCTAACCGCCAGGCTCTAACCGCCAGGCTCTAAACTCTAACCGCCAGGCTCTAACCGCCAGGCTCTAACCGCCAGGCTCTAACCGCTAGGCTCTAACCACTCGGCTACCTGCCGCCCCATTAAAGTAATAGTAGTAGGCCAGTCTCAACTCTCTCTCTCTCTCTCTCTCTGACTGTCTCTCTCTCTCTCTCTCTCTGACTGTCTCTCTCTCTCTCTCTGACTCTCTCACTGACTCTCTCTCTCTGACTCTCTCTCTCCCTCTCTGTCTGTCTCTCTCTGTCTCTCTTTGACTGTCTCTCTCTCTGACTCTCACTGACTCTCTCTCTGACTCTCTCTCTCCCTCTCTGTCTGTCTCTCTCTGTCTCTCTCTGACTGTCTCTCTCTCTGACTCTCTCTCTCTGTCTGTCTCTCTCTCTCTGATTCTCTCTGACTCTCTTTCTGACTCTTTCTCTCTCTGACTCTCTCTCTCTGACTCTCTTTCTCTCTCTGATTCTCTCTCTCTCTGACTCTCTCTCTGACTCTCTCTCTCTCTGACACTCTCTCTCTCTCTCTCTCTCTCTCTCTGTCTGTCTCTCTCTGACTAACTCTCTCTCTCTCTCTCTGACACTCTCTCTCTCTCTCTCTCTCTCTCTCTCTCTCTCTCTCTGTCTGTCTCTCTCTGACTAACTCTGACTAACTCTGACTCTCTCTCTCTCTCTCTCTCTCTCTATAATGGTTTGACTGAGATCAGATGTAGCCATGTGGTCCGTTTTCTTGATCCCTGTGAGGTTTTTTATGTTATGTCGTCAGATTTTATTTCCAATCTGCGGAGTTGATTGGCCACTGCTGTGTTCCATTTCCTGACTTTGCAGACGCGTGTTGTTTCTCATTATCCTCCCCTTTAATTTATGCACAAATGATTCATAGTTTGGGGGAATGACAGGTTTGGGCGACAGCGTGTGCTGACAGGCTTTGCTATGTGGGGTGGTGGTGGGAAATAGGTTGTGAGAGGGGGTGGGGTTGTTAAAAAAACGTTTTTTATTGTCATCTCCTGGATTCATCAGGTAAAGATAATTATGATAACTAGATAGATAAAACAAAAAAAGACACCTAATAGATGGAGTGAATAAATGCAGGAGGAGGAGGGATGACGGGGAGGAGAGCATGCACTGACAAGTCGGACAAATCTGTCGATCTGCCCTTGAGTAAGGCTCTTAACCCTAATTGCTCCAGGTTTGCCGCTGAATGGCAGAACCTAGCCGTTTCCAGTTCACACATGCGTATTAATACACACTTGTGCTTGTGTGAAATTTAACAAATACACCGAGTGAACAAAACATTAGAAACATCTTCCTAATATTGCGTTGCACTCTGCCCTCAGAACAGCTTCAATTCGTCGGGGCATGACCAGGTGTCGAAAGCATTCCACAGTTGTCAAGTTTGCTTTTTTATTGTCATCTCCTGAACATAAGGATCATAGCGTTCACCTAGATTCACCTGGTCAGTCTATGTCATGGAAAGAGCATGTTTTGTACACTCAGTATAGAGTTTTGTACAGTCAGTATTTAAGCACCCACCAAATTATTAGCTTATGTTGTTCCCCAACATGTACTCTGGATGATTGTAGGCTGATAGACATACATACTCTGGATAATTGTAGGCTGATAGACATACATACTCTGGATAATTCTAGGCTGATAGACATACATACTCTGGATAATTGTAGGCTGATAGACATACATACTCTGGATGATTGTAGGCTGATAGACATACATACTCTGGATAATTGTAGGCTGATAGACATACATACTCTGGATAATTGTAGGCTGATAGACATACATACTCTGGATAATTCTAGGCTGATAGACATACATACTTTGGATAATTCTAGGCTGATAGACATACATACTCTGGATGATTGTAGGCTGATAGACATACATACTCTGGATAATTCTAGGCTGATAGACATACATACATACTCTGGATAATTCTAGGCTGATAGACATACATACTTTGGATAATTGTAGGCTTATAGACATACATACTCTGGATAATTGTAGGCTCATAGACATACATACTCTGGATAATTGTAGGCTGATAGACATACATACTCTGCAGCACATGCATATAATGTATGTAAAAAGTATTTTTGTGGAAGTAGAAAATATATACACTGAGTGTACAAAACATTAAGAACACCTGCTCTTTCCATGACATAAACTGACCAGGTGAATCCAGGTGAAATCTATGATCCCTTATTGATGTAACTTGTTAAATCCACTTAAATCAGTGTAGGAGACAGGTTAAAGAAGGATTTTTAAGACATTACATTTTGACAATTTTTTTGTATGTGTGGCATTCAGAGGGTGAATGGGCAAGACAAAATATGTAAGTGCCTTTGAACAGAGTATGGCAGTAGGTGCCAGGCACACCGGTTTGTGTCAACAACTATAACACCGCTGGGTTTTCACTCTCAACAGTTTCCTGTTTGTATCAAGAATCCTCCACCACCCAAAGGACATCCAGCCAACTTGACCCAACTGTGAGAAGCATTGGAGTCAGCATGGGCCTGCATGCCTGTGGAACACTTTCAACGCCTTGTAGAGTCCATGCCCCGAAGAATTGAGGCTGTTCTGAGGGCAAAAGGGGGGGGTATATAACTCAATATTTGGAAGGTGTTCTTAATGTTCTGTGGACTCAGTGTACATGTATGTTGATAATATGTAATTACTTTCCTATGTGTTGACGGGGCTGTACCTAAGTAACCCACAATCTCCACACTATTTCTAAGCAAGAGAGAGAGAGAGACGGAGACAGAAAGTAGGAGAGAGAAAGACAGACAGGGACAGAGAGGAGGAGAGAGAGAGAGAAGGGGACAGAGAGGAGGAAAGAGAGAGACAGGGGCAGAGAGGAGGAGAGAGAGAGAGTCAGAGAGGAGGAGAGAGAGAGAGAGATGGAGTCAGAGGAGGAGAGAGAGAGACGGAGTCAGAGAGGAGGAGAGAGAGAGACGGGGACAGAGAGGAGGAGAGAGAGAGACGGAGTCAGAGAGGAGGAGAGAGAGAGAGACGGGGACAGAGAGGAGGAGGAGGAGAGAGAGAGACGGAGTCAGAGAGGAGGAGAGAGAGAGAGAGAGATGGAGTCAGAAGAGGAGAGAGAGAAACAGAGAGGAGGAGAGAGAGAGACGGGGACAGAGAGGAGGAGGAGAGAGAGAGAGTCAGAGAGGAGGAGAGAGATGGAGTCAGAGGAGGAGAGAGAGACGGAGTCAGAGAGGAGGAGAGAGAGAGACGGGGACAGAGAGGAGGAGAGAGAGAGACGGAGTCAGAGAGGAGGAGAGAGAGAGACGGGGACAGAGAGGAGGAGGAGAGAGAGAGAGTCAGAGAGGAGGAGAGAGAGAGAGATGGAGTCAGAGGAGGAGAGAGAGACGGAGTCAGAGAGGAGGAGAGAGAGAGACGGGGACAGAGAGGAGGAGAGAGAGAGAGACGGAGTCAGAGAGGAGGAGAGAGAGAGACGGGGACAGAGAGGAGGAGGAGAGAGAGACGGAGTCAGAGAGGAGGAGAGAGAGAGAGAGAGAGAGGAGGAGAGAGAGAGACGGGGACAGAGAGGAGGAGGAGAGAGAGACGGAGTCAGAGAGGAGGAGAGAGAGATAGAAACGGGGACAGAGAGGAGAGAGGGAGACAGGGACAGAGAGGAGGAGGAGAGAGAGCGAGAGACAGAGTCAGAGAGGAGGAGAGAGAGATAGATAGATGGAGTCAGAGAGAAGGAGAGAGAGAGAGAGAGAGAGAGAGACAGGGACAAAGAGGAGGAGAGAGAGAGAGACGGAGTCAGGGAGGAGGAGAGAGAGAGAGAGAGAGAGACGGAGTCAAAGAGGAGGAGAGAGAGAGACGGAGTCAGAGAGGAGGAGAGAGAGAGAGAGAGAGACGGGGACTGAGAGGAGGAGAGAGAGAGACGGAGTCAGAGAGGAGGAGAGAGAGAGAGACGGGGACAGAGGAGGAGAGAGAGAGACGGAGTCAGAGAGGAGGAGAGAGAGAGAGACGGGGACAGAGAGGAGGAGGAGAGAGAGAGACGGAGTCAGAGAGGAGGAGAGAGAGAGAGACGGGGACAGAGAGGAGGAGGAGGAGAGAGAGAGACGGAGTCAGAGAGGAGGAGAGAGAGAGAGACGGGGACAGAGAGGAGGAGGAGAGAGAGAGACGGAGTCAGAGAGGAGGAGAGAGAGAGACGGAGTCAGAGAGGAGGAGGAGAGAGAGAGACGGGGACAGAGAGGAGGAGGAGAGAGAGAGACGGAGTCAGAGAGGAGGAGAGAGAGAGAGAGACGGGGACAGAGAGGAGGAGGAGAGAGACGGAGTCAGAGAGGAGGAGAGAGAGAGACGGAGTCAGAGAGGAGGAGAGAGAGAGAGACGGGGACAGAGAGGAGGAGGAGAGAGAGAGACGGAGTCAGAGAGGAGGAGAGAGAGAGACGGAGTCAGAGAGGAGGAGAGAGAGAGAGACGGGGACAGAGAGGAGGAGGAGAGAGAGACGGAGTCAGAGAGGAGGAGAGAGAGAGACGGAGTCAGAAGAGGAGAGAGAGAGAGATGGAGTCAGAAGAGGAGAGAGAGAGAGATGGAGTCAGAAGAGGAGAGAGAGAGGGGTAGGTGTCATGACCAGTATAAGGATATGCACCAGGATAGGGATGTGAGGTCCAGCATATGGAATACATTTTAGGTCACCCTCAGCCTCAAAGCCTCATCTATCCTTTAGTCAATGAGGCTTGAGGCCAAGGGTGTCCTAAAATGTACACCATAGTCGCTCTCTGCCAGGGGTATCAGCACTCCTCCTCCGTCCAGGGCTGCTGCTCCACAGGGATCCTATCAGAAGAAGAAGTGCTGAGTGGACCAGGCACCCAGTGGTGGACCAGGCACCTTTCTGACATAAATAGAGATAGATGATACTCCGTTGAAGGACAGGCCGCTCTCTTCCACTCTCCTTTTTTAGAGTGAGCAGGGTGGGACATTATTCTTATACAGTCTAACAAAGAGCAAGTGTGTGTTTGAGTGTGTGTGCGTGTGTGCACGTGTGTGCGCGTGTGTGCGTGTGTGTGTGTGTGTGTGTGCGTGTGCGTGTGTGTGTGTGTGTGAGTGAGTGTGTGCGTGCGTGCGTGCATATGGACCTTCATTCTGTAGGATAGTGATAGATGGTGTGTACAGTGCAGTGAAAGCTCCAGGCCTTTGGCTCTCCTGTATGATATGGAGTTATAGTGAGATATTTGAAGAGAGAAAACCACCGCTTTCAGGAAATTAAAAGCAAACTATGGACAAATGATGTTCCTCCTCAGCTGTTTGCTGTGGGATCTCACTGTTAGATTGGACGGATCAGATAATACCCTCAGGCCGCTCGGGAAACATTTACTAAATATTGAACTTTAATTTAGATCCGAGCGCCTGGGAGGTAACTGTATTACAACAACCTGAAACTTTGTGAATAATATTCAGTTGAAATCGGAGGTTTACATAAACCTTAGCCAAATACATTTAATCTCAGTTTTTCACAATTCCTGACATTTAATCCTAGTAAAAAATCCCTGTCATAGGTCAGTTAGGATCACCACTTTAGGGGGTCCAAGCTTCCTGCCATCCAGGACCTCTATACTAGGCGGTGTCAGAGGAAGGCCCTAAAAAATTGTCAAAGACTCCAGCCACCCCAGTCATAGACTGTTCTCTCTGCTACCGCACGGCAAGCGGTACCGGAGCGCCAAGTCGAGGTCCAAAAGGCTCCTTAACAGCTTCTACCCCCAAGCCATAAGACTCCTAAACAGCTAATCAAATGGCTACCCAGACTCCTCTTTTACGCTGCTGCTACTCTCTGTTTATAGTCTATGCACTTTAAGTCTACCTACATAAACTCAGCAAAAAAAGAAACGGCCCTTTTTCAGGACCCTGTCTTTCAAAGATAATTCGTAAAAATCCAAATAACTTCACTGAATAACTTCATTGTAAAGGGTTTAAACACTGTTTCCCATGCTTGTTCAATGAACCATAAACAATTAATGAACATGCACCTGTGGGATGGTCGTTAAGACACTAACAGCTTACAGACGGTAGGCAATTAAGGTCACAGTTATGAAAACTTAGGACACTAAAGAGGCCTAAACACCAAAAGAAAGATGCCCAGGGTCCCTGCTCATCTGCGTGAACGTGCCTTAGGCATGCTGCAAGGAGGCATGAGGACTGAAGATGTGGCCAGGGCAATAAATTCCAATGTCCG
>NC_042986.1:26147318-26159818 GCF_901001165.1 Salmo trutta
TGTAGCTACTCCTCTCACTATATTGTCTGTCTTTCCTTTTTTGAGGGGAAATGTTATCATTAACTCTGGTTAGGCTCAAACCACACTGGAGATTCATGGGACGATGCCAGCTGAACCCAAACCCCTGAGCGGGCAACATTCCCACAGCATTACAGACATGAGCACTATAACCTCAGACCTCAGTGGTGGTGAGGGTATAGTTGTGTGGCGTGTGCTTGGGTAAACAGGGACCATAGTGAGATTCTGGGTTAGATTTAGCTAGCAGAGGCCTGGGTTAGCTAAATGCTGTGTGGGATCTGGAATGGGGATGGGATTCTTTAGGGTGGGGTATTTGGAGCAGATGTGCAGAGGTACTGTAGCTAGGTCCACTCCGAACTCTTCTCACCCCCTTTTCTATTGACGCTGACTAAGCTAGGGAGAGGTTTAAATCACCGTGGCGACCACATCCTCTCTAATGCTGTGGTAACATTCTTCCAGGCCTCTCCCAGACCCCTTCAGCTGTTGCTGTGTCATGACACATACTCAACCTATCCCACTCTGTCTGTCTGTCTGTCTGTCTGTCTGTCTGTCTGTCTGTCTGTCTGTCTGTCTGTCTGTCTGTCTGTCTGTCTGTCTGTCTGTCTGTCTGTCCACAGGTTTTGGTAGCGGGCCGTGTCGGTGGCACTGTATTGTCCTCAAAGTGAGCAAAGAAGTTGTTTAATTTGTCTGGGAGCAAGACGTCGATGTCCGCGACGGGGTTGGTTTTCTTTTTGTAATCCGTGATGCTCTGTAGACCCTGCCACAAACGTCTCGTGTTTGAGCCGTTGAATTGTGACTCTACTTTGTCTCTATACCGACACTTTCCTTGTTTGATTGCCTTGCGGTGGGAATAGGTACACTGTTTGTTAGGGCTGGGCGATATGACGATGTATATATCGTGTGAAGATAGAAAAACGTCTATCGTTTCATATTATGTCCTATTGTTTATTTCGTTGTGTCGCAAATCACACTCTTTCCGGCAATATTTTCCGTCAATTGGAAGACGCTTTGCGTGGTGCCGTGTGGAAGGAAATTTGCAACACAAACAAACATGGAAGAGAGTGAACGTGACACAAAGCACAAAGACACGAAGCTCGTACCTAAAAGAGGGGCAACTTCGGTCGAATGGACGTGTTTTGGGTATGAAAATGAAAATGTCAATGTTGTTGTCTGAGGCTACCCGGAACATATCCCAGTCCACGTGATCGAAGCAATCTTGAAGCGTGGAATCCGATTGGTCAGCGTTGGATAGACTTGAGCATGGGCATTTCCTGTTTTAGTTTCTGTCTATAGGCTGGGAGCAACAAAATGGAGTCCTGGTCTAATTTACCGAAGGGAGGGTTTTGTATGCATCACGGAAGTTAGAGTAGCAATGGTCCAGAATGCTAACAGTTCGTGTCGCACACTTGATATGCTGATATAATTTAGGAAGCCTTGTTCTCAGATTATCTTCGTTAAAATCCCCCAGCTACAATAAATGCAGCATCAGGATATATCGTTTACAGTTTACAATGAGTCCAGTGAAGTTATTTCAGGGCCATCGAGGTGTCTGCTTAGGGGGGGATATACATGGCTGTGACTATAATCAAAGAGAATTCTCTTGGTAGATAATGCGATCGGCATTTGATTGTAAGGAATTCTAGGTCAAGTGAACAAAAGGACTTAAGTTCTTGTATGTTGTTATGATTACACCATGAGTTGTTAATCATAAGGCATACACCCGCCCTTCTTCTTACCAGAGAGATGTTTGTTTCTGTCGGGGCGATGCGTGAAGAAACCGGGTGGCTGTACCGACTCCGACAACATATCCCTAATTTCGTCCACCTTGTTGTCTAGAGATTGGACATTGGCGAGTAATATGCTCGAAAGTGGTGGATGGTGTGCTCGCCTTCTAAGTCTGATCAGTAGGCTGCTCCGGCAGCCTCTCCTGCGGCGACCGCGTTGTTTTGGGTCGGCCTCTGGGATATCATCCCATGTCCAGGGTGGAGGTCCAATCTCCCCTAATAGACGCGCTGTGGCCTCTCTTTGTTATGGAGTTTGGATTTTACAAATGATTCATTTTGGCCAACAAAATTATCTAGAGATGTCTGGAGAGGAGTGAGGGCTTGACCTGTAGAGTGAAGAGAGCTAGGGGGAGAAGGGATTTTCTGTTGAGGGAAGGAGAGAGGGGTATATCCTTGTGGGGATCCTAATGTTTCCTGTGGCCTTTATTGAGAAATGTTACACAGAGCAGTGGGGCATCGCAGGACACATTCTCAGGGCAGGGCCCGGGGCCACAACATCTACAAGAAACACACAACTTACCTAACAGACTTTCACCAAATACACCCTCATCTAACACACTCTCACTGAAACACACACACGCGCATACACACACACACTAGACGACTAAATCTACCGAACACATACCAGAGATGACTCAGCTAACACACTTTGTGCAGATATCAAACACAAACACAAACCAGCTTCCTGCGTCTCTATATCGTATCACGTCCTAAACGGTCTGTATATGAAGCACCAAACACTTCAAACCCACTAGTATCCAGTAGCAAAGAGAAGTATTTACTGTAGGATTCAAGCTGCAGTCAAATCTTTTAGATCACACAACCTCTCTCCCTCCACTTATAAGAGCTGCAAACGAAATGTCTCAAAACTTTTTAAAACCTACTGTACTTTCTAGAAATGTATTTCTATCTTTGTCGTTGCTCTTGTGAAGCAGCAACCTGGACTTTACTAGCCTTTGATCCGGGTTATTATCCCTGATAGAAACATTTCCTTCACCTTTTGGAGAAAAACATATTAATGTCTATTGGCCCTTTTCCCATCAACACCTTTTGTGATCTCTGCTGGAATGAGTAATTTCCAGTATCAGCCAGAGAGAGACCGCTTGGAGAGAAAAATTGACAAATGCCGTTTTTCCATTTTTTAATAGTCACAGCTGGCATTTGACTAATTTCCCCCACCTCCATTTATGTTTTTACATTGTGTGTCTCTAGGGAGCAAGGGAGGGAATAGCCTGCTGGACTAGGGCAGCAAAGACGCTGACATTTATACTCAAAGGCTAATGGGATGCCTGAGTCGGCCTGCGTTAGTTGCTTTGTTTGGCCGGTCAGATCAGGGCCTGGCGCTAGCCCATGCTAGCTCCATCTCTCTGGCTCTCTGGCTCTGTGTCTGAAGCCTGATGATGTGGACTCTTAGGAACAGAAGTGCTTTCAAAGAATGAGTGCTTTTTCTCTTATTTTCCACCCTTTATGTCTGGATGTCGTTAGCTGGCTCCGTGCGGCTGTCTGGGTCTCTGGTCGCCAGGGCTGAGGAGTCTCTCAACTCATCTCTACTTATCTCACACCGTGAGAGGTCTGTGGGAAGACAGCTAAAGAAAATCACATAGATTCTCCCTTTTAATGGAACCAGGGACTCCAATTTCTACCCGTTGGAGTTGCAAAGCAAAAGGCAACTCAGTCCTATTCCACAGATGCAATGACTACGCTGTGCTAAATATCCATAATGATGATAGTAATACGCCCTTTGGGGTTAAGATGTTGAAATGATCTCAGTTCTCCTCTGAGATGCTTCAGCCTGACCTATTCTCTGTCTCCCAGGGTGAGGGCTGCTGCCTATTGGACTCTAAAGACTCATTTCACATCACAGCTAAAAGGCCACCATGATCCCTGTGGTGTGTTTACTGGGCTCATATTCAGCATAGTAAAAGATGATCACTGGCGTGCTTTGAAATGTTATGCTAATACAGGAACAGGCCAGTGCCTAGATATTTATTTAATCTTAATTTCTTTATAAATACAGTATTTATATTTTTATTTTTATGACTTTCATTCGATTTCAGTGTCTGTGCTGTGTAATGGGGATTGGTCAGTGAAATCGAGAGGCTTCTTTACTGTGTGAAATGAGGGTGCTTCATACTAATGACCAGTTCATTCCTCTGTAAACGTTAGCCTCTGTCACAGGCTCCAATGATCTTCATGACAGAAGGGGAGCGATAGAGATACACAGAGAGAGAGAGAGATAGAGAGAGAGATAGATACAGAGAGAGAAATAAAGAGAAAGGAAAAGAGAGAAATGGAGAAGGCAGAAATAGAGCGAAAGAGATAGATATATACTGTAGATGGATGGATGGATGGATGGATGGATACTGTAGATAGATAAAGCAGAATATAATTTACAAATCAGAGTTGAAATTTAAGAGGCTCCTTAGGAATAGCACAATATATTGCTGATGCATGATGGGAATGATTTCTTCATAATGGATAGAGAACAAGTGAGTCTATGGTTGACCAGGTGTCATAATCAGTGCTGCAGTAGCAGATGTCATGTCAGACACTGCTGGGGAGACTGACTGTACATCCCAAATGGCACCCTATTCCCTACATAGTGCACTACTTTTTACCAGAGCCTTTTGGTCTGTAGCATTTGCGGCCCTATGGGCCCTGCATGGTCAAAAGTAGTGCACTAAATAGGGAATAGGGTGTCATTTGGGATGCAGCCTGGGACTACCCCACTCTGAGCCAGTGCAACCCCTCAGCTTATGGAATCATGGCCTATTAGGTTGTTAAGGACAACACTCCCAGGATGTCATAGCTGATCTCAGAACAGTTTTTAATCATGCATTTATGTCAGCAGTAGTATGCTGTTTTAAAATCTCTCCAGTGGCCTGTCCTTACAGAGGAGATGGGTACAAACAGCGCTAGATAGTGTTAGACTTATACTCTTCTCAGTGGGATGTGTGTATGCATGCATCTGTGTCTTTGTATCTGTGTATCAGTGTGTGTGATGGAAAAGTGATGGAAACAGACCTGCAAGTATCTGCGTTACATAACATGCATCTGCATCGAAACAAAGATGTAACCTTAGAGAAAATTCATGTCTGCATTTGAGTCTATGCCTCGGTGGCTGACTCCTTTGATGTTTAGGCCTGTTCTAGGGTTTATTTTGGACCTGTTTGGGACACCACAGTGGATGCGTGTGATACAGAACCATCTGTTCCCATCATATCACTGCATCTATGATCCCGTTAGGCTGAGCTGTGGTGAGCTACGATACTAAGCCATACAACGTCCCAGATAGGAGAGCACATAAACAGAACACAGTAGCACTGCATCACTGCTAGACAGCCCTCCCAGCTAGCATATTTGGTTCCTTGGAAGTTGTGGGGACGTAAGTTTTGGTTTCCCATTGGTTCCGGGAATTAAGCCATACGTTTCCTGACCGGTAAAACGGAACGTTTCTAAACGTTCTGAGAACGAAAGTGTCAATTTCACCTGTTTTGGGTACGTACATCTTTTAGGTTGCAGGTAGGTTCTGAGAACATTTGTGACTCGTTTCAGGAAACTAGGCATATGTCGCTCTTCACATGAGAGCCATTTGAATGTTTTTTCTTTAATCATAATGTGTTTTTTTTGGGCAGAAATGTCTTCTGGAACATGTGCCTTAATAACAAAATTGTATGCCATCAGTAAATACTAAGGAAATGGTTAAATTACAAGCCTAGTTGGTTTAGCCACAGAAAAAGACAGCAATCTTCCCGCTAGCCATGATTGGCTGAGATAATGAGTGGGCTGGACATGCCGAGAGATAAGTTCGAATTGGTCTGCCATGTAGCACGCTTCTGTCTATTTGAGCTGGTCAGTATGTGTAGGTAATCCTGTCTAACGCGACTTTATATATAAATATATTGCATAGTAGAACTGCATAAGTGTTCCTCTCCACTTTCTGGAGGACCGAGTTTTGAATTCCGTGGAATTAGAGTATGATAGCTAAAGAGATGGAGAAAAAACCTGTCTCCAGATTACATCTTCATACTAAGGATAAGCATTTTCAGATATTACTCATTTCTAATTTTGTCAGAAAGTCATTTTCATTTCAAGTTAAAGTGTACTGTTAGCTAGCAGGTAAAGTTAGCTGGCTGGCTTGCTAGCCAACGTTACATGTATGATCTGTGTAATAATATTATTCGTATCTCAGAGCCATTTGCATTGCTAGTTATAGCCTAATGTTAACTAGCTAACATTGAACCTGATTGGTTAGCTACCTGCCGATTCATGCAGGGTAGTAACGTCATGAGTTGGGATTATGGTTCATTGTTTAGCTAGCTACATATCTTAACAAAGTATCCATTTCAATAGAATGTTCATGATGTCACTGCGAAAGCTGTTGATAGACGTAGCTGGTAAATTCTCAGAATAACTGACAAATTTACAAATGCTTAACACCCGTTGAAAATGGTCGTTGGCAAAAAAAGTGTAAATTGTTGCCAGCAGCACAGTTGCAGTCACCAACGCTCTGGATAACATAAAAACAACCTAACCAGCTCTGCGAGGGCAAGTAAAATGATCAGAGTGAGCTGTTCTCTCATTTGTGTCTGGAAGTAGCTAGCAAGCTAGCCAAAGTTAGCTAGTTAGCTTGGATGCTTAACTGCTGTTGTTAGGACAGAATGCTCAGATCAACCCTTAAAGAGATAGGTGGGGCTAAAGCTAACTGCGCTACACGGGACTGTACACATTCAAACTGTCCAGAGGAATACTGAGTTTCAGCAACATCAGCATGCAATGGAAAAGCGTGAGCATGAGCCCCCCAGAAGACCCTAAATCCACTTCCCTGTCCTCCCAGCACCCCCTACCCTGAAAACAATGGAGAACCACCGGATGAGAGGGAGATGGATACTCTGAACCTCTCATATCCATCAGTTGTAGATGGTATTTTAGTGAGGTAGGGAGCTGCTGCTAGTCTATGATTAAAGTGGCGCAAGATGACTGGGGAGATGCAGTCCACCTCCATTGCTTCTCACCTAATAAATAAGCATAACCTCCTACCACGGGGCAATAAATACACATTAAGTACAATTATTCCTGTGCTTCATAACTGGTGTTTCTGTGGGATCAACACGCTGGGCTTTCACACGCTCTTCTGTTGATGAAGGGGGGGTTGGGGGCTGGGTTGGGGGGTTTGCCCAATGTGTATTTATTACGGACCAGCATCAGGACAAGAGTGCATTTAGGATACCCAGCCCTAACTTACTCTATCTATCCCAGATGGACAGCTGTCACATCCTGGCTCTTTCTCTCCCTCTGCTTGTCCCTCAATCCAGGGATCCAATAGAGGGCAGGGTTATAGACAGGCCAGGGTAGTTTACTGTATATAGGTGTGTGACTGACCAATCCCTGGTACTTAACCTTATCCCCTCAGGACAAATGGATTATGATCCCCTTCCAGCACCATATAAATCTGTAACTTGGACTTATTGTAGGCCATGGGAGACCAAATCTCACGCAGAGAGTGTAAGGGAATATTTTTTCCCCAATGTTTTTGTTGTCTGACCTCAATCCATTGTCCAGCCGCATGGCTGTTGGATTGTAGATTTGGACATTGTTAGAGTGCAACATACAAAAAATACACTCTTTACGTTATAACAATGGACCTCCACTACCTGAACGCATGTGTCATTACTATGCACGCACAGGCACATAGACCTGCAGGTGCACCACCTACCTCCTGAACTGGAATACTTCTGTTCTTTTGACAGATCGCTTCGTAGCGCCCCATTGTTGCTCATTTGGAGGTGTGACATTCAAATGATTATAAATCCATTTGATCACCCCAGGGTGTATAGAACTGGGCTGTAGAAGCAGTAGCTCCTAGTGCTGAGCGATTAGTACTTTTTGAGGTCGGTTCGGTTTCTGTTAGATTATTAAAGAATTATCACAGTATACACTACTGTTCAAACGTTTGGGGTCACTAAGAAATGTCCTTGTTTTTGACAGAAAAGCACATTTTTTTGTCCATTAAAATAACATCAAATTGATCAGAAATACAGTGTAGACATTGTTAATGTTGTAAATGACTATTGTGGCTGGAAACGACAGATTTTTATGGAATATCTACATAGGCGTACAGATGCCCATTATCAGCAACTATCACTCCTGTGTTCCAATGGCACGTTGTGTTAGCTAATCTAAGTTTAGCATTTTAAAAGGCTAATTAATAATTGGAGAACCCTTTTGCAGTTACGTTTCTGTTGGGGTTCGTTCCTTGTTCCTTGTCAATCATTGGCTCATTGGTGAAATTAGCATTCAGACAATATCTTTAAGTAAATCAATCATTCATTTATTAATGCAATTGCAGACAGAAGTTGACAACAGGAACATAGCACACATGTTTCCGAGAAAGTTCTGCAAAATAGAAAAGGGTTTGAGTTGTCTTATTATGCCTGCAGTCATATATCTTAGTGATGTCACTGCCTACGTCATTACCTTCTACTCATGAGACCAAACCCATGCCTACACAACTATACAAACAAGAGTTTCAGTGTTATCTAAAGGCTCGGCAGTAAATGTCCACTCCCCAAGTTGATTTATAGTGGAATGTCTGACTAGTCTCTTATCTCTTACACCCCCATGTCACAGTCACACACTCTCACAGTCACAAATCTTTCAGACCGTTTCTTTATAAGAGGCAGAGACTAGAAAAGACTGTGGAACAATATTAAACATTATAATGAATATATATATATATATATATATTGTTAATCTGTAGTATAGGACCCTATAAATGTAAGGAGGGAGGGGTCTTATAACCCCTCCCCTTCTATTAATACAACATAAGCATAATCAATTATTATGATACATCAAACATTTGGTACAGCCCCTATCATGACCCCAAGGTGAACCCGACATTAGCACAGCTGAAAACTGTTATTCTTATTAAAGAAGCAATAAAACTGTCCTTCTTTAGACTAATTGAGTATCTGGAGCATCAGCATTTGTGGGTAAGATTACAGGTTCAAAATGCCTAGAAACAAAGGGCTTTCTTCTGAAACTCGTCAGTCTATTCTTGTTCTGAGAAATGAAGGCTATTCTATGCAAGAAATTGGCAAGAAACTGAAGATCTCGTACAACGCTGTGTATTACTCCCTTCATAGAACAGCGCAAACTGGCCTTAACCAGAATAGAAAGAGGAGTGGGAGGCCCCGGTGCACAACTGAGCAAGAGGACAAGTACATTAGTGTCTAGTTTGAGAAACAGACGCCTCACAAGCCCTCAACTGGCAGCTTCATTAAATAGTACCCGCAAAACACCAGTCTCAACATCAACAGTGAAGAGATGACTCTGGGATGCTGGCCTTCTAGGCAGTAATAGATAATTTGTTGTATTACCTGTGAGGCACAAATGAGTGAGCACAATAATTCACTTTTTTTTACTGGACTGATGGCCTAGATCTGATGGTGAGTCTGAGGGGAGGGAGGGAACAGTGGTGAGGCTTCCTCTCACCCAACTCATCATCCCTCCTCTCTCCCTCCCTCTGCAGAGTAAAGGGGACACGGTCTTCCATCTGATGGCGAAACTTAAGTCGCACTGCATTACTTCTGCCTCATGCACCAATTCATGGTGTTACTCCAATGACCAGAGAAAGTTAAATATTCCTTGATATAAAAAAAACACAAGCCTCAAGCAATAACAATGCAAGCTTATCGAAACACACAATGTAATGTTGTTATTATGGTTTATAAAAGTGTTGAACAAAGTGTTGTCAGTGCTGAATAAATACTTCAACATGAACTTACTCATAAAAACAGCAGCTCTTTGCTGTATTCGTTGAGTCTCTCTCTAGTCATAGTTTTAACATTTTTGAAACACACATGATGTTTAAGGCTTCTTTTTACAGTCAAAGGAAACTGCAGACGCGGTGATCTGAGCTATCTGATTGGGCAGCTGTAGGCCTAGGTGCACTTGATTTGCTCTGTGGGCCTGCTGGGTAGGCGGAGTTCTACCTTCAGACACATGAAATGGTTGAAAATGGGAAATCTTTGCCTTCCCGGCACTAGGCCTGCTGAATTAAGTGCACCTACCGTCAACAGCGTGAAAGAAATGAAAAAATTGGAACTCAAGGCATTATCGTTCGTTTTTTTACAGAAATGTTGGGTGATTGACTTGGAATAGCTTGGAGATCAACCAGTTTATGGCGATAGACCGGTTGGTCACCACTGACTTAGATCATTGGGTCCCCGAGTGGCGCAGCGGTCTAAGGCACTGCATCTCAATGCAAAAGGCATCACTACAGACCCTGCTGTGAATCTGAGCTGCATCACATCCGGCTGTGATTGGGAGCCCCATAGGTTGGTGCAAAATTGGCCCAGTGTTGCCGGAGGATTACCGTGGGGAGCGAGTGACCGAGCAAGCACCGTATTATGCGGTGATGCGCACTGTGTCGCCGGTGCGCACCCACAGCCCGGTGCGCTCGGTACAAGCTCCTCACAGTTGCCGTGCTAGAGTTGGCCGTCAGCCAGGAAGAACTGCCCCGGCTCAGCGTGTCTGGTCTCCAGTGCGTCTCTACAGCCCAGGTTATCCTGCGCCTGCTCTATGCACGGTACCCCCTGTTCACCAGCGCAGCACAGTTGTTCCTGTGCCAGCCCCCCGCCCTTGCTGGGCTACAGTGACCATCCAGCCAGCACGGGGTGTGCCTGCCCTGAGCTCCAGACCTCCGGTGCGCCTCCACGGCCCAGTGAGGCCTCCGGTAATGATCAATGGCACGAAGCCTCCAGTGATGATCCATGGCCCGGAGCCTGTAAGGATGAACCATGGCACGAAGCCTCCAGTGATAACCCATGGCCCGGAGCCTCCAGTGATGATCCATGGCACAAAGCCTCCAGTGATGATCCATGGCGCGGAACCAGTAGCGACGCTCCTCAGCTCGGGGCCTCCAGCGACTCCCCTCAGCCCGGGGCCTCCAGCGACGCCCCTCAGCCCTGGCCCTCCAGCGACGCCCCTCAAATAAGAATTTGTTCTTAACTGACTTGCCTGGCTAAATAAATAAAAAAAGTTTTCACGCTGGTGAAGCAACTGCTTTCTATCCCTCTCGATTGCACGCTCGCTCTTCTCTCAGTCTCCATGTCTTGCTCCGCACAGACCGGAACCAGTTTAGGTAGGCGCGCAATGGATTATGGTCATTGTATTTAGTTACCACATTCAGGCTTGATCTATTTTATCTCTATAGGAAATGCACATTGAGCTCACAGAAAAAAACAGAACGAAGTGGAATTAAAAAATGTAACCGATGTTGGTCAATTAGTCGTTTTCAGTTAATCGCTCATCACTAGTAGCTCCACACATGGACCAATTCCCCTGGAACAACATTACATTTGAGTCATTCAGATTTGAAAACAATGACAAAATTACTCACACGAGCCATTTGCTTCTATCCCTGAGAGAGATAGAGAGTGTCACAAGCGTCGAAAGAATTAGACCAAGGCGCAGCGTGTATAGTGCTCATCTTCATTTATTTTAAGAGTACACTTAAACAAAAATAACGACAAACAGTTCCATAAGGTACACAGACTATACGGAAAACAACCACCCACAAAACCCAAAGGAAAACAGGCTGCCTAAGTATGGCTTCCAATCAGAGACAACGAAAGACACCTGCCTCTGATTGGAAACCATACTCGGCCAAACATGGAAAACGAAACATAGGAAACTAGAAGAAATTCCCCTCGAAACAAACAAACCCCAAAACACACAAAACAACCCCCTGCCACGCCCTAACCATTCTACAAATGACCCTTTTCACTGGTCAGGACGTGACAGTACCCCCCCCCCCCCCGAAGGTGCATACCCCGACTGCACCCCAAACAAAAACCCCACAAAAACAACCCCAAACATAAAGGGAGGGAAGGGAGGGTGGACACCGTCTACGACGGCTCCTGTGCTACACCCAGGCCCTTCCGCCAATCCTCCAGCTACGGAGGTGGCTCCGGCTGTGGGCGTAACCCCCAATCTGTGCTGCCGACCACCGCTGGAGGATCCGGGCTGCGGACCAACGCTGAAAGCCCCGGGCTGAGAGGCGTAGCTGGAGGCCCCGGGCTGAGAGGCGTAGCTGGAGGCCCCGGGCTGAGAGGCGTAGCTGGAGGCCCCGGGCTGAGAGGCGTCGCTGGAGGCCCCGGGCTGAGAGGCGTCGCTGGAGGCCCCGGGCTGAGAGGCGTCGCTGGAGACCCTGGGTTGAGAGGCGTCGCTGGAGGCCTCGGGCTGAGAGGCGTCACTGGAGACCCCGGGCTGAGAAGCATCGCTGGAGGCCCCGGGGTGAGGGGCGTCGCTGGAGGCCCCGGGCTGAGGGGCGTCACTGGAGGCCCCGAGCTGAGGAGCGTCGCTACTGGTTCCGCGCCATGGACCATCACTGGAGGCTTTGTGCCATGGATCATCACTGGAGGCTCCGGGCCATGGGTTATCACTGGAGGCTTCGTGCCATGGTTCATCCTTACAGGCTCTGGGCCATGGATCATCACTGAAGGCTTCGTGCCATTGATCATTACCGGAGGCCTCACTGGGCCGTGGAGGCGCACCGGAGGTCTGGAGCTCAGGGCAGGCACACCCCGTGCTGGCTGGATGGTCACTGTAGCCCAGCAAGGGCGGGGGGCTGGCACAGGAACAAACTGTGCTGCGCTGGTGAATAGGGGGTACCGTGCGTAGAGCAGGCACAGG
>NC_042986.1:26164818-26179818 GCF_901001165.1 Salmo trutta
AGAGAGACAGACATAGAGAGACAGACATAGAGAGACAGACATAGAGAGACAGACATAGAGAGAAAGACATAGAGAGACAGACATAGAGAGACAGACATAGAGAGACAGACATAGAGAGAAAGACATAGAGAGACAGACATAGAGAGACAGACATAGAGAGACAGACATAGAGAGACAGACATAGAGAGAAAGACATAGAGAGACAGACATAGAGAGACAGACATAGAGAGAAAGACATAGAGAGACAGACATAGAGAGACAGACATAGAGAGAAAGACATAGAGAGACAGACATAGAGAGAAAGGGGTAGAGAGACAGACATAGAGAGACAGACATAGAGAGACAGACATAGAGAGACAGACGTAGAGAGAAAGACAGAGAGAGACAGACATAGAGAGACAGACATAGAGAGACAGACATAGAGAGAAAGACATAGAGAAAGGGTAGAGAGACAGACATAGAGAGACAGACATAGAGAGACAGACATAGAGAGACAGACATAGAGAGACAGACATAGAGAGACAGACATAGAGAGAAAGACATAGAGAGACAGACATAGAGAGACAGACATAGAGAGACAGACATAGAGAGAAAGGGGTAGAGAGACAGACATAGAGAGACAGACAGAGAGACAGACATAGAGAGACAGACATAGAGAGACAGACATAGAGAGACAGACATAGAGAGACAGACATAGAGAGAAAGACATAGAGAGACAGACATAGAGAGACAGACATAGAGAGACAGACATAGAGAGAAAGACATAGAGAGACAGACATAGAGAGACAGACATAGAGAGACAGACATAGAGAGAAAGACATAGAGAGACAGACATAGAGAGACAGACATAGAGAGAAAGACATAGAGAGACAGACATAGAGAGACAGACATAGAGAGACAGACATAGAGAGACAGACATAGAGAGAAAGACATAGAGAGACAGACATAGAGAGACAGACATAGAGAGAAAGGGGTAGAGAGACAGACAGAGAGAGACAGACGTAGAGAGACAGACATAGAGAGACAGACATAGAGAGACAGACATAGAGAGACAGACATAGATAGAAAGGGGTAGAGAGACAGACATAGAGAGACAGACATAGAGAGACAGACATAGAGAGACAGACATAGAGAGACAGGGGTAGAGAGACAGACGTAGAGAGACAGACATAGAGAGACAGACATAAAGAGACAGACATAGAAAAGAGACAGACACTAGCATAGAAGCAGACATAGAGAGACAGAACGTAGAGAGAAAGGGGTAGAGAGACAGACAGAGAGAGACAGACATAGAGAGAAAGGGGTAGATAGAACAGACATAGAGAGACAGACATATAGAGAACAGACAATGAGAGAAAGGGGTAGATAGACAGACATAGAGAGACAGACCATAGAGAGACGAACCTAGAGAGAAAGGGGTAGATTAGACAGACATAGAGAGACAGGACATAGAGAGACAGACATAGAGAGACAGACATAGAGAGAAAGGGGTAGAGAGACAGACATAGAGAGACAGACATAGAGAGACAGACAGAGAGAGACAGACGTAGAGAGACAGACATAGAGAGACAGACATAGAGAGACAGACATAGAGAGACAGACATAGAGACAGACATAGAGAGAAAGGGGTAGAGAGACAGACATAGAGAGACAGACGTAGAGAGAAAGACATAGAGAGACAGACATAGAGAGACAGACATAGAGAGAAAGGGGTAGAGAGACAGACATAGAGAGACAGACATAGAGAGACAGACATAGAGAGACAGACATAGAGAGACAGACATAGAGAGAAAGGGTAGAGACAGACATAGAGAGACAGACATAGATAGACAGACATAGAGAGAAAGGGGTAGAGAGACAGACATAGAGAGACAGACATAGAGAGACAGACATAGAGAGACAGACATAGAGAAAGGGGTAGAGAGACAGACATAGAGAGACACGACGTAGAGACAGACATAGAGAGACAGACATAGAGAGAAAGGGGTAGAGAGACAGACATAGAGAGACAGACGTAGAGAGACAGACATAGAGAGACAGACATAGAGAGAAAGGGGTAGAGAGACAGACGTAGAGAGAAAGACAGAGAGAGACAGACATAGAGAGAAAGACATAGAGAGACAGACATAGAGAGACAGACATAGAGAGAAAGGGGTAGAGAGACAGACATAGAGAGACAGACATAGAGAGACAGACATAGAGAGAAAGGGGTAGAGAGACAGACATAGAGAGACAGACATAGAGAGACAGACATAGAGAGAAAGGGGTAGAGAGACAGACATAGAGAGAAAGGGGTAGAGAGACAGACATAGAGAGACAGACATAGAGAGACAGACATAGAGAGACAGACATAGAGAGACAGACGTAGAGAGACAGACATAGAGAGACAGACATAGAGAGACAGACATAGAGAGAAAGGGGTAGAGAGACAGACATAGAGAGACAGACGTAGAGAGACAGACATAGATAGACAGACATAGAGAGACAGGGGTAGAGAGAAAGGGGTAGATAGACAGACATAGAGAGACAGACATAGAGAGACAGACGTAGAGAGAAAGGGGTAGAGAGACAGACATAGAGAGAAAGACATAGAGAGACAGACATAGATAGACAGACATAGAGAGACAGACGTAGAGAGAAAGGGGTAGAGAGACAGACATAGAGAGACAGACGTAGAGAGACAGACATAGATAGACAGACATAGAGAGACAGACATAGAGAGAAAGGGGTAGAGAGACAGACATAGAGAGACAGACATAGAGAGACAGACATAGAGAGACAGACATAGAGAGAAAGGGGTAGAGAGACAGACATAGAGAGACAGACATAGATAGACAGACATAGAGAGACAGACATAGATAGACAGACGTAGAGAGACAGACATAGAGAGAAAGACATAGAGAGACAGACATAGAGAGAAAGGGGTAGAGAGAAAGGGGTAGAGAGACAGACATAGAGAGACAGACATAGAGAGACAGACGTAGAGAGAAAGGGGTAGAGAGACAGACATAGATAGACAGACATAGAGAGAAAGGGGTAGAGAGACAGACATAGATAGACAGACATAGAGAGAAAGGGGTAGAGAGACAGACATAGATAGACAGACATAGAGAGAAAGGGGTAGAGAGACAGACATAGAGAGACAGACATAGAGAGACAGACATAGAGAGACAGACATAGAGAGAAAGGGGTAGAGAGACAGACATAGAGAGACAGACGTAGAGAGACAGACATAGAGAGACAGACATAGAGAGAAAGGGGTAGTGTAATCCAACGTGTTAGCTTTTTCTCTCAACATCCAAGAGGGGTCCTTCTCTCTATTCTATATCTCCGCCTTCATATAGAGAAAGACACGGGCAGGAAGAGTAGGAGGCGGAAGATAAAGTGTGGTCATTAATGCTGGGGAATTGCTATGCGTCTAGAAGACTAGGTTTCCCTCTCCTCTCCTCTTATCTCCTCTTCTCCCCTCTCCTCTTTCTCCTCTCCTCTCCTGTTATTGTTCTCTGTTCGTTTTCTCTCTCCTCCAGTCTAGCTAGGTAATTAGCAGGTTGTTTTGATTGGAAAGCCTTTAATTAGCAGTTCATTAGCATTGTTTAATTAAACTCTCTCCATGTCTTTAATAGCTCTGCTCTGGTGCTCTGTCTCTTTACCCTGGACATTTGGTACTGGGCCTAGAGTTAGCCCAGGGAAAGGGCCTAGAGTTAGCTCAGAGGAAGTGGCTACATTTACATTGACATTTGAGTCATTTAGCAGACGCTGTTATCCAGGGTGACTTACAGTTAGTGCATTCATCTTAAAATTCTGTAGCCAGGTGGGACAACCACAAATCACAGTCATAGTAAGTAGCAATCAGCTTTATTTTTTATAACATTTTGGGGGAGGGGGTCGGGTGAGAAGGGGGTGCGAGGAGGGTGCTGTGGGATTATTTAAGATACCCTTTGAAGAGGTAGGGGTTCAGATGTTTTCAGAAGATGAGCAGGGACTCTGCTTTCCTAGCTTCAGGGGGAAGCTGGTTTCACCATTGGGGTGCGCAGGACAGAGCTTGGACTGGGCTGAGCAGGAGCTGCCCTCCGGTAGGGGTGGGAGGGCCAAGAGACCAGAGGTGTCAGAACAAAGTGCTCGTTTTGGGGTGTAGGATTTGAGCATAGCCTGAAGGTAAAGAGGGGCAGTGCCTCTTGCTGCTCTTTAGGCAAGTACCATGGCCTTGAAGTGGCTTCGCTTTAACTGGAAGCCAGTGGAGTGTGTGGAGGAGAGAGGGGACATGGGATAACATGGGAGAGGCCTGGACTTATCACAGATAGAAGGGTTCAATGGGACTGAGCCTAGAGTTAACCTTTTTAGTCCTATGGGTAGGATATGATAGGTGAGGTTATGGTGTGGTAGCCCTTCTGCATTTAGTGTAAGAATACTTTACTATGCGTATAGTGGGTATTCACACACGTGGTTGAGAAAACATACGGTTGTTTAGACGTTAGATATATGGTCTGCGTAATATGCATCATCTATTCAAACTATTCTCTTGCTGCAGTTGAACAGTACACATTTAGTTGGTCTCAGTTGCCTCAGACAATGAAAAACAACAGATATCCATGACAGACTAAAGTTATATTGAGAACGCTTTCCAAGTAGCTGATAGGATAGTGGTAAAAGCACTCAGCGCTCCCTTCCTTGTCAAAAGGTTGTCAGATTGTCACAGAAAGCGATATAGAGAGAAATAGAGAGAGACAAAAAGAGAGGGAGAAAGTGTTCCCTGTGTCCCTTAAGCTTTGTGAGAGGCTTTTGAATAGCGAAGCGGCACAGTTGACTAGCCGGACAAGACACTATGATAAGACAGGCACTCACTCACTCACTCACTCACTCACTCACTCACTCACTCACTCACTCACTCACTCACTCACTCACTCACACTCTTTCTCTCTCTCTCTCTCTCTCTCTCTCCATTTTGCTTTCCACTCTCTCTGTTCTTTGACATTCCTGTTCTCTTCCTCTTCCTGTTCTCTTCCTCCATCTGTGTCAATGTCCGTCTTTCATCTTATCTCATGAATTCTTCCCTCTATATTCTTTATCCTACCTTATTTTCTCAATTTCTCTTTCTGTCTCTATCTCTCCCCCTCTCTGTTGCTCTCCCCTCCCTTGCTCTCTGAGCAATAGCTCACTGCCTCTCCATTCAAGCAGGATAGTTTATTGAAGAGAGTGTGTTTGTGTGTGTGTGTGTGTGTGTGTGTGTGTGTGTGTGTGTGTGTGTGTGTGTGTGTGTGTGTGTGTGTGTGTGTGCGTGCAGACGAAGTACTCTGTGATTGGGTGGGTCTGGTTTTGTTTTCCTGGCACGTCGTGGCAGAGAGTGACAGGGAACAAAGTGTCAGTGTGTGACTGGGACTGTAGAGAGAGAGACAGACAGAAACGGAGATGGAACGCCAGTGGGGCCCAGTGGGAGAGCCAGACCAGCGTGTCAAGGTTTGCCCCAGATTTGACACATGAGGGCCCATTGCCAGGCACAGAGGCTGGTTGTCTGAGCGGTATGGATGTGTGCACAGACACACTGTATGCTCACATATACATTATGGGCACAGACAGACACATGGGCACATGCACACACACACACACACACACACACACGCACATACGCACATACACACACAGTGTGGCGTGCCCTCATGAAAAGACCTTGTCAAATGTACAATGTTAAACCATTCATTCAGCGCTATACTTGGAATGGTCGCTCTTGGACTTAAGCCTTTTTGTGGCTAAACTAAAAGGATAAAGCTCCCAATGCCCCTATTTTACTGTGAAATGGAGGGCTTTCAATGCGGTATGATATTTTACTGTGAAATGGAGGGCTTTCAATGCGGTATGATATTTTACTGTGAAATGGAGGGCTTTCAATGCGGTATGATATTTTACTGTGAAATGGAGGGCTTTCAATGCGGTATGATATTTTACTGTGAAATGGAGGGCTTTCAATGCGGTATGATATTTTACTGTGAAATGGAGGGCTTTCAATGCGGTATGATATTTTACTGTGAAATGGAGGGCTTTCAATGCGGTATGATATTAAAGACTTTCAGCTCCACTCTGTAGTCTTACATTTAGCTTCTTCTTTCTTTAGGCTTCTCTCTTGTGTGGTTTAGCCTCTGATCAACAAGGTCTTAGTATTAACAGAATGTAATGTCTGTGTTTAGCGCTCAGCACACATTTGTTTTGACAGTCAAAAGAATACTTCCTACAAAGCTGCAATGGGTGTTTTTATGTTCATGTGTTTTTCTGTCCCTGTCGTGAACAATCATCTTCTTCCGGCCCCATAAGGAACAAAACAGACAGAGAACTGCTCTTTCTCTCTCTCTGCAGTGCTTCACTACTGTGGCTGTAAAGTATTGAATTATGTTGCATTATGTCTGTGCTCCTCTGTGAGAGGTACAATGATCCCCTGCTGCCTCTGCCTCTCCCTCTTCACCCCTCTCCTCACGCCACATTTATATACATTAAGCCTCCATCTCCACAGAGTTGAATTAAATCTCTGTTCAATTTCATCACTCACTCTTCTCATAATCTTTTCCTCCGCTCTCTTCCTCCGGTTCCATTCCCAGCGGTTGTTGCTTCTGCTGCCTGAGACACTCCGTGGAATGAGTCTGGAAGCTTCCAGCCTCCCAAACGTTCTCAGATAGCTCAGCGAAAGGGGTTGTTTGGTAGTGGCGCATGAAGGGTAATTCTCTTTCGCAGTGTGTGGTTGCAGAAAGGTTGGTCGGGGATTAGCAGAACGTTGATAGGGAAGGATCTGTGTGCTGGGAGCAGTGATGTGTCCTCTAGTCCAGGCTATTTGGTCATAGCAAAGTGATCCACTTACAAAGACATGCACGCACAGACACATACACAAACATGCATGCACACACTTATCTATGTATGTACGTACACCCACACACACTGAACTTAATGGAGTGAGCTAGACCCCCTGCTTCTCTCAAAATCAGCTGAGCAGGAGAGAGGCAAAGGTGGGGTACTAAGGCCAGAACAAAATCAAGGACTCTCTCCTCCATGTTTAAAAAAAGGAAGTGTTTGGGCTGAAAGCCCAGGTGCCCTGGTCTCATTCTTTTCATGTGCTGAGCAGATCGGAGAGTAATTTTCAACAGGAAAAATGAACTCACTGATGCATTGCAACAATTTCATTTAACATTTAAAGAAATGAGAAGTACAGGTCTCAGAGCTTAGCCGTTGGCAGGGTGAAGAGAAGGGAGGAAGGAAGGAGAGAAGAGGGGAGGGGAGGACAGGAGACTGGTGAGTATAGTGGAACATATTTGAGTCAGCAGTTTGTGTTGAATGGAGAGAGAATGAGAGATAAGCCGGAGGCCATCAATTCATTACTGTCTACATATTACTCATTTTCACTCCTCTCGCTCTCTCGCTCTCTCGCTCTCTCGCTCTCTCGCTCTCTCGCTCTCTCGCTCTCTCGCTCTCTCGCTCTCTCGCTCTCTCGCTGTCGTTAAATCTACCTTCTCTGTCTGATTCCATTTTTCTATTTCGGTATCATTCTTTCCCACCCCCCAGCCACCATTCTGATGAGGCGGTTTTGACATGATTACTTTTTCTCTCTTTCTCAGTCGTGTGTGTGTGTGTGTGTGTGTGTGTGTGTGTGTGTGTGTGTGTGTGTGTGTGTGTGTGTGTGTGTGTGTGTGTGTGTGTCCGTGCGTGCGTGCGTGTCCGTGCGTGCGTGTGTGTGTGCAATATTTTAAAATGTGAAAAATCGAAATAAAATGTGTGAGTGTTTGTGTGTGTGTGCATCCGGTTATTCCTTTGTGTGTCAGCGGGAGTTCAACAGGCCATGCTCACCAAGCCAAGAGAGCAGGGCTGCAGTTACTTTTTCCCCTCCGTCAGCAGAGCTGCATGGGGCCGTGGCGGAGCAAAGCTGAGATGCTTCTCAGTCTCAGCGCTTTCTGCTTCATAAAGAGCTGAGTGACTATGCTCCATGCTCCTGACTCCTGCTAATCCTATTACTAGAGAGTGCTGCTCCGCTCTGCTTTACTCTTAAAGGGCTCCCAACCTGTATTTTATTGGAAATCCTTTGGCGTTGTAAAGCTTTTTAGCCTTTGGCTAGGGCTTTTGCCTCCATAAATGTACTCACTGGCCGCAGGGTGATTCCCTCATGTTTGTATTAGTGTATCGTGCATTCGCTACAGGCTAAAAGATCATTCCACGTTTACAGAAGCAGGCACGCATACACACACACACACACACACACACACACACACACACACACACACACACACACACACACACACACACACACTACTAATGTCAGTCTGTCAGTCTGTATCTATTACCACGTCCATCACATCATCCTGACCAAAACCACATGCAAATTAAAACAAATGGCCACCGTCCTTAAAGATTCTATTTTCCTCCCGAGCTGATCTCTTAATTGTTATGCTTTGTCACTGCCACCATAGTGCAAAAAGAAATGCACTCCCTCACCTCGCCATGCCTCCTCTCTCTGGCTCTCTAATTCATCTCATTTCTGCCTGCTGGTGTTTCCTCTGTCCCACGTCTGTCTGGCTCCTTGGTGGAGCTTGGCAGCTAGGCTCGCTGCAGCTCCGTATTCTGGGGTGTGTCTCCAGTGGAGAGTGATTGTGCCGGTGGCAGGGAGGTCAATTGGAAGAAATTGCATTGCAGGCGAGGAGGAACAAACTGGATATTATCCCAATCCATGTAGGTTCCCGTGTTTACACCGTCTACCACATACATAGGCTGGAGTTACACCACTATCCCAACACACGGTTCACAACTTCTCATACACAAATACAGTCACGTGCTGCACTGTTTTCCACAAGTACATAGAGTAGCCAGCCAGGCTAGCGTTCAATTTTTTTGGCAGAAGAAGCTCTATTTTGGTGGCCTCTGGTACATTCTAATGCCTTTATTCCAACCCGAAATACACAGCAACATTATTGAATACTTTATCGAATTTACCTCCCAGATTGGAAAAAATTGTTGTGGTGTTGTTTAGAAAGACATGACTTTACAATTTAAATGACAGAAAATGTATGAATTCAGTGTATTGTTTGTTGTTGTGGATATCGTCTACGTCTAAACCTATATGTTCAGGACTATTTTCTAAGTAAGAGAGCATTTGATTTGATTTATTAGGATCCCCATTAGCGACAGCTAGTCTTACAGGGTCCGACACATAACGGAAAAGACAATAATGTAACAGAGACTTCAGGATGCAGGTGTAGTCGGTGAGTTTAATAGGAACGAACATGGAGTGAATACAAAAACAGGAGTAGCGTCTAAACATGAAAACAGAAAACAATACTGCCTAATGGGTGGTACCACGGAGCGCTAGATAAAGGGGAAGTAATCAGGGAGTGATGAAGTCCAGGTGTGCATAATGGTGGGTTGCCAGGACCTGTGGTTAGTAGACCGGTGACGTTGAGCGCCGGAGTGCCAGAGCGGGAGTAGACATGACAATTAAAGACAAAAGACATTGATGTTGAACCATTTTTAACATTTAACCTGTCTTCTCTTGAGATTAAATTCTTATTTACAGTTTTACTGCAATATATGAATTGATGTTTGTTGTTCAAATTATGTATTTTATTAAAACAGAAATATAGAAATAGCCCACATTAGCTTGAAAAATAAATGGAAGGCTACATTGAAAAAAGAAATGGGTTATACCAGTCTTAAGTATTATATCTTTCTGATTTTACATAGCCTAACTGAACCTAAAAGGATCATTAGGTAGGGCCCTGTAGAAGCTGCTTTCTTTTTTTGTATGATTCCGTTTACTCTGTTTAGTTTTCCCAGGTTAGGTTTTCCCATTTCAGATTTTCACACTTAAATCACACTTTTAAAAAAAATAGATCAATTGGATGTTCCAAGTCCACAACAATGCTTAAACCACACCAGGAGACCAATTTTGAGGTCTGGGAAAACATTTAGAAATGTACCTGTCCACCGAGCAGAAGGCTGATGTTTAGCTGTGTTTTTGTAGTGCACATGTGATGGTAGAATAATTCTGCCAGGTAAGCATAGGCTACTTTGTATTTAACATTTCATTGAGACGGTGTTAAGGAAAGCCTTTCCATCTACCAGAAGGTTGTTTTCATTCGCATCATCGCTAACGTCTACACAAAGTGGTAGACGTGCGCTCTGCACACACACACAGACAGGGGCATTCAGGGGCAGACAGACGGGCACTTCTCATTGCCCCTTGATGCATTCTGTTCATGTCTTATGATAAACTTGGGCAAATTAATAATTTTCAATAGATTTAGTTGATTCCCTACTAAGGTCAATACATTTTTGAATATTGTTGAATTCCATTTTAATGCCTGGATTCTGTGAATTAAAAGTAGCCTAGTTAATATGAAATGGAAAAAGTAGCCAGCTGAAAATGTGTCTGTTACCGTCTGATTAGCTGTCTGCCGGCGCTAATGGAAAAGACTGCTAGTGAAAGCATTAGGCCTACATATTACTTTGTGATCACACGTTACGCACTGACACACACACACACACACACACACACACACACACACACACACACACACACACACACACACACACACACACACTAAACTTTACAACCTGAACAGACAATATGGTTTGTATTTGTGTAGTGACACGGTGCGTCTCTGTAACACGCCCCCCCGTAGAGCAGTCAGATCCAGTAGAGGGAAACGAAGGCACACAGCCCAGGGTTCCTCCTCTTCACAGTTTAGCTCTGGATTAAAGTGTGTAAATAAAAGCTTCTCGTGGCAAAACTCCTGCTGCTTCCCCACTTTGTTCTCCCTGCATGTAGAAAGTGGTGCTGTTTAAAGGCAGGTTGTCACCATTCTGGTGTTCTGCCGTTTCTGCCGTTTCAAATTGTAGCAGGATGATGAGTCAGAAAGGAATGCTGTTCCTGAGCGACAGACAGGCTGGAGATAGGAGTTTTGAACACTTTATCAGGCAGACCCAGTAACATGTCAGACACGTCACTATCATAATGGTGTGGGGATATCAGGACCCCCCCATGCAGTGTGTTTATGTGTGTGCAGCTGTGTTTGTCGTTGCTCCAATGAGCGTTGCAGCGATGACTTAAGTTGTATTTTATGAACACATGTACGAGGTGGTGTGAACATTTCAACAGACGCACATAACAAAGGTGATTATGTTTTCACACACCAAGATCCACACGTCAACCTAATGCTTCACATAAATAATCACGTCCTTCTCCGCACAGACGTCTAACACACTTTCATAATCATATGTATCTTGTCAATTTCCTTTCCTCGTGTTACAAGGTCTCTAATCCAAACAGTGAATACATCTGAACTTCAGAAGTCTCCATCAAGGCCTTTTGTTCCTCTCTTCCTCTCAATGTGGGCTGGAGCTCGTGTTTCTTATCTGATAGCCAGTGCTATCTGCTAGCTTTATAAACATGCTGATGGGGGTTAGTGTAACTCATTTCAGATTGAGACCTTTGTTGTTGCGACAAGTAATTAACAATAGCCTACAAAGATGTTGCTGTTAATATTTAATGGTGGCAAAGTGGGGGAGTAATCGAACAGGCGTCTATATCTCTGTCTCTGCCCCCACTCTCTCCCCTCTCTCCATCTCGCTCTCTCCAATATCTCTCTCCCCCACTCTCTCCCCTCTCTCCATCTCGCTCTCTCCAATATCTCTCTCCCCCTCTCTCTCCCCTCTCTCCATCTCGCTCTCTCCAATATCTCTCTCCCCCACTCTCTCCCCTCTCTCCATCTCGCTCTCTCCAATATCTCTCTCCCTCACTCTCTCCCCTCTCTCCATCTCGCTCTCTCCAATATCTCTCTCCCTCACTCTCTCCCCTCTCTCCATCTCGCTCTCTCCAATATCTCTGTCCCCACTCTCTCCCCTCTCTCCATCTCGCTCTCTCCAATATCTCTGTCCCCCACTCTCTCCCCTCTCTCCATCTCGCTCTCTCCAATATCTCTCTCCCCCACTCTCTCCCCTCTCTCCATCTCGCTCTCTCCAATATCTCTGTCCCCCACTCTCTCCCCTCTCTCCGTCTCGCTCTCTCCAATATCTCTGTCCCCCACTCTCTCCCCTCTCTCCATCTCGCTCTCTCCAATATCTCTGCCCCCACTCTCTCCCCTCGCTCCATCGTGCTCTCTCCAATATCTCTCTCCCCCACTCTCTCCCCTCTCTCCATCTCGCTCTCTCCAATATCTCTGTCCCCCACTCTCTCCCCTCTCTCCGTCTCGCTCTCTCCAATATCTCTCTCCCCCACTCTCTCCCCTCTCTCCATCTCGCTCTCTCCAATATCTCTGTCCCCCTCTCTCTCCCCTCTCTCCATCTCGCTCTCTCCAATATCTCTCTCCCCCACTCTCTTCCCTCTCTCCATCTCGCTCTCTCCAATATCTCTCTCCCCCACTCTCTCCCCTCTCTCCATCTCGCTCTCTCCAATATCTCTCTCCCTCACTCTCTTCCCTCTCTCCATCTCGCTCTCTCCAATATCTCTGTCCCCCACTCTCTCCCCTCTCTCCATCTCGCTCTCTCCAATATCTCTGTCCCCACTCTCTCCCCTCTCTCCATCTCGCTCTCTCCAATATCTCTGTCCCCCACTCTCTCCCCTCTCTCCATCTCGCTCTCTCCAATATCTCTCTCCCCCACTCTCTCCCCTCTCTCCATCTCGCTCTCTCCAATATCTCTCTCCCTCACTCTCTCCCCTCTCTCCATCTCGCTCTCTCCAATATCTCTCTCCCCCACTCTCTCCCCTCTCTCCATCTCGCTCTCTCCAATATCTCTCTCCCCCTCTCTCTCCCCTCTCTCCATCTCGCTCTCTCCAATATCTCTGTCCCCCACTCTCTCCCCTCTCTCCATCTCGCTCTCTCCAATATCTCTCTCCCTCACTCTCTCCCCTTTCTCTATTTCGGTCTCTCCAATATCTCTCTCCCCCTCTTTCTCACTTGCTCTCTTTCAATTCAATTCAATTTAAGGGCTTTATTGGCATGGAAACATATGTTAACATTGCCAAAGCAAGTAAAATAGATAATAAACAAAAGTTAAATAAACAATACAAATTAACAGTAAACATTACACTCACAAAAGTTACAAAAAAATAAAGACATTTAAAATGTCATATTATGTCTATATACAGTGTTGTAACAATGTGCAAATAGTTAAAGTACAAAACGGAAAATAAATTAACATAAATATAGGTTGTATTCACAATGCTGTTTGTTCTTCACTGGTTGCCCTTTTCTTATGGCAATAGGTCACAAATCTTGCTGCTGTGTTCTTTGTGGATCTGTGTAATCTGAGGGAAATATATGTCTCCAATATGGTCATGCATTTGGCAGGAGGTTAGGAAGTGCAACTTAGTTTCCATCTCATTTTGTGGGCAGTGTGCACATAGCTTGTCTTCTCTTGAGAGCCAGATCTGCCTACGGCGGCCTTTCTCATTAGCAAGACTATGCTCACTGAGACTGAAAGTCAAAGATTTCCTTAAGTTTGGGTCAGTCACAGTGATCAGGTATTCTGCCACTCTGTACTCTCTGTTTAGGGCCAAGTAGCATTCTAGTTTGTTCAGTTTTTTAGTTCATTCTTTCCAATGTCTAAAGTAATTATCTTGTTGTTTTCTGATGATTTGGTTGGGTCCTGTCCTAGGGCTCTGTGGGTTCTGGTTGTGTTTGTGAACAGAGCCCCAGGACCAACTTGCTTAGGGGACTCTTCTCCAGGTTCATCTCTCTGTAGGTGATGGCTTTGTTATGGAAATCGCTTCCTTTTAGGTGGTTGTAGAATCTAACTGTTTTTTTTCTTCTGGATTTGCATGCATTATTTTGTGTTTTACATTGTACACGGAGTCTCAGTTTGATGTTTTTCCCATTTTGTGAATTCTTGGTTGGTGAGGCGACCCCAGACCTCACAACCATAAAGGGCAATAACTGATTCAAGTATTTTAGCCAGATCCTAATTGGTATGTCGAATTTTATGTTCCTTTTGATGGGATAGAAGGCCCTTCTTGCCTTGTCTCTCAGCTCGTTCACAGCTTTGTGGAAGATACCTGTGGCGCTGATGTTTAGGCCAAGGTATGTATATATTTTTGTGTGCTCTAGGGCAACGGTGTTTAGCTGGCATTTGTATTTGTGGTCATTATTTTTGTCTTACTGAGATTTACTGTCAGGGCCCAGGTCTGACAGAATATGTGCGGAAGATCTAGGTGCTGCTGTAGGCCCTCCTTGGTTGGTGACAGAAGCACCAGATCATCAGTAGACATTTGACTTCAGATTCTAGTAGGGTCAGGCCGGGTGCTGCAGACTGTTCTAGTGCCCTCACCAATTTGTATATGTTGAAGAGGGTCTGGCTTAAGCTGCATTCCTGTCTCACCCCATGGCCCAGTGGAAAGAAATGTGTGTGTTTTTTACAAATGTTAACCGCACACTTGTTGTTTGTGTACATGGATTTTATAATGTCATATGTTATTCCCCCAACACCACTTTCCATCAATTTGTATAGCAGACCCTCATTCCAAATTGAGTTGAAAGCTTTTTTGAAATCAACAAAGCATAAGAAGACTTTGCCTTTGTGTCTATTAGGGTGTGCAGGGTGAATACGTGGTCTGTCATACTGTAATTTGGTAAAAATACAATTTGACATTTGCTCAGCACATTGTTTTCACTGAGGAAATGAACTAGTCTGCTGTTAATGACAATGCAGAGGATTTTCCCAAGGTTGCTGTTGATGCATATCCCACGGTAGTTATTGGGGTAAAATTTGTCTCCACTTTTGTTGATTGGGATGATCAGTCCTTGGTTCCAAATATTGGGGAAGATGCCAGAGCTAAGGACGATGTTAAAGAGTTTAAGTATTGCCAATTGGAATTTGTGGTCTGTATATGTTATAATTTCATTGACACCACAGTCCTTTTTGTATTGGAGGGTTTGTATTTTGTCCTGTAGTTCATTCAATGTAATTGGAGAATCCAGTTGTTTCTGGTAGTCTTTAGTAGTTGATTCTAAGATATGTATTTGATCATGTATACTTGTT